>NC_092644.1:39831622-39851622 GCF_039555335.1 Amphiura filiformis | reverse complement strand
GTTAGGCAATGTTATTTTGGAACATTATTATTTTGAATGTGTTTTTTGCTTTCCTTGCTATCTTATGTAGATAGCATTTAGGGCCTTGATTCATAATTTTTTTCTTTATGTTTAATGATTTTTTTAATGATATGACTGTCTACTGATGATAGCAATCATGCCGGGTTTATATGAGACAAAAAGTAATTTTTTGCGTACTGAATAAATGAATCATCATTGTTTTTTTGTTTTGTTTTGTTTTTGTTTTGTTTTTGTTTTGCCTTTTTGTTTTGTTTATTATTTTCTTTCCTTCATGTTCCCAATAATCTCTGCTATATAAGTGCCGTTTTAAATTTTGGTCAACTTCTTCATTTTAACATTTCTTTATAGCTTTGCATTCGGCCTAACGCCGATTTTTTTCTAGGCGCGCGGCAAGTTAATGCCGTTTTACCGGCCTCGGGATTTTTCGCACTGAATCCTCCCATTTTGCCTTCTGAATCATCATCATCTAGAACACGTGTTAGGCAATGTAATTTTAGAACATTATTATTTTGAATGTTTTTTGCTTTCCTTGCTATCTTCTGTAGATAGCATCTAAGGCCTTGATTTATACCTCTAATTTTTTTCTTTATGTTTAATGATTTTTTTTTAATGATATGACTGTCTACCAAAGATAGCAATCAAGCCGGGTTTATATGAGATAAAAAGTAATCATCACTGTTTTTTTGTTTTGTTTTGTTTTGTTTTATTTTTGTTTTGTTTTTGTTTTGCCTTTTTGTTTTGTTTATTATTTTCTTTCCTTCATGTTCCCAATAATCTCTGCTATATAAGTGCCGTTTTAAATTTTGGTCAACTTCTTCATTTTAACATTTCTTTATAGCTTTGCATTCGGCCTAATGCCGATTTTTTTCTAGGCGCGCGGCAAATTAATGCCGTTTTACCGGCCTTGGGATTTTGCGCATTGAATCCTCCCATTTTGCCTTCTGAATCATCATCATCTAGAACGCGTGTTAGGCAATGTTATTTTGGAACATTATTACTTTAAGTGTTTTTTAGCTTTCCTCGCTATCTTATGTAGATAGCATTTAGGGCCTTGATTCATAATTTTTTTCTTTATGTTTTATCATTTTTTAATGATATGACTGTCTACTGATGATAGCAATCATGCCGGGTTATATGAGACAAAAAGTAATTTTTTGCGTACTGAATAAATGAATCATCATTGTTTTTTGTTTTGTTTTGTTTTTTTGTTTTGTTTTTGTTTTGCCTTTTTGTTTTGTTTATTATTTTCTTTCCTTCATGTTCCCAATAATCTCTGCTATATAAGTGCCGTTTTAAATTTTGGTCAACTTCTTCATTTTAACATTTCTTTATAGCTTTGCATTAGGCCTAACGCCGATTTTTTTCTAGGGGCGCGGCAAGTTAATGCCGTTTTACCGGCCTCGGGATTTTTCGCACTGAATCCTCCCATTTTGCCTTCTGAATCATCATCATCTAGAACACGTGTTAGGCAATGTAATTTTAGAACATTATTATTTTGAATGTTTTTTTGCTTTCCTTGCTATCTTCTGTAGATAGCATTTAGTGCCTTGATTCATACCTCTAATTTTTTTCTTTATGTTTAATGATTTTTTAATGATATGACTGTCTACCAAAGATAGCAATCATGCCGGGTTTATCTTACTATAAATAGGGAAATGTTGTATCTATGTATCTATGTATCTATGTATCTATGTATCTATGTATGTATCATGGAAAGGCTCCGTCAGTTTCGATATGATATCCAAATGTCGCCAAATTCATACGGGAGATCGATGAATATACGGGAACGTGTTTAAACTTTATTTGGTTGAAAACGGTCAAGAATTGGCCTCAAAATCAGTGAAAATGTGGTACGTTGCTATGCTGGGTAAACAAAAAGGAGTCAGTTGTCAAGCTAGCCCGTGCGCGTCGTACGGGCGTATCAAATGCCAAGTCGCTCGCGTAGCGCAGCGATAGCGCGCGGGTAACGCAGCACTACGCCATGTCGCGCCTAAACGACGCAGAGTCGCGCAATGAATAACGCAGCACTACGCCATGTCGCGCGTAAGCGTAATAAATACGGGGAAAAGATGTGTGTTAAAAAGTACAAACAACATGAAGAGGTAGGCCTACTGTAATTAAAAAAGAAAACAAAATGAGGACAAACAGGTAGGCCTACGAGTATGTGGGTTAGCCTATAGTTAGTCACAGTAAGAAAATGAAAACGGGAATAAAATAGGCTAAAGAAGGAAAGAATAATAAAATCTAATAAAATTAGATGATTTAAATAAAAAAAGCTGTTAAACTGAGGACAGAACTAAATAAATAACATGAAAACGGGAAATCACAAGCTAAGCAGCAAATAAAAACGAAGTCAACAGGAAATGTAAGAAAGGACAGATTTAGAAAATAATGGGAACAGGATTGAGTAAATAAAAACATGGTAACGGAAATTTGCAAGCTTAGCAGCAAAATGTTTTTAAAAATGGAACAAAATTGGCCCATGTAGAAGAAACTAAAAAGAAAGAAAGAAGCTAAAATGGAAACTTAGGCTTAACGAGGGTCAGACTCAGATAAATGAAATTTACCTTTTCAATGATTCTACCTGTTCAGTAATTCCTCCCGTTTTAGTGACCGCTCCCATTTACTCACCTAGCGGGGACCCGCGCGTAGCGCGGGTGTCCCGCTAGTCTTACTATAAATAGGGAAATGTTGTATGTATCTATCTATGTATGTATCATGGAAAGGCTCCGTCAGTTTCGATCCAAATGTCGCCAAATTCATACGGGAGATCGATGAATATACGGGAACGTGTTTAAACTTTATTTGGTTGAAAACGGTCAAGAATTGGCCTCAAAATCAGTGAAAATGTGGTACGTTGCTATGCTGGGTAAAAAAAAAGGGAGTCAGTTGTCAAGCTAGCCCGTGCGCGTCGTACGGGCGTATCTAATGCCAAGCCGCTCGCGTAGCACAGCGAGAGCGCGCGGCTAACGCAGCACTACGCCATGTCGCGCGTAAACGACGCAGAGTCGCGCAATGAATGATAATACGGGTGAACGACCGACCGTAGCGTAATAAATACGGGGAAAAGATGTGTGTTAAAAAGTACAAACAACATGAAGAGGTAGGCCTACTGTAATTAAAAAAGAAAACAAAATGAGGACAAACAGGTAGGCCTACGAGTATGTGGGTTAGCCTATAGTTAGTCACAGTAAGAAAATGAAAACGGGAATAAAAATAAAAAGAAGGAAAGAATAATAAAATCTAATAAAATTAGATGATTTAAATAAAAAAAAGCTACTAAACTGAGGACAGAACTAAATAAATAACATGAAAACGGAAATCACAAGCTAAGCAGCAAATAAAAAATGAAGTCAACAGGAAAATGTAAGAAAGGACAGATTTAGAAAATAATGGGAACGGGATTGAGTAAATAAAAAACATGGTAACGGAAATTTGCAAGCTTAGCAGCAAAATGTTTTTAAAAAATTGAACAAAATTGGCCCATGTAGAAGAAACTAAAAAGAAAGAAAGAAGCTAAAATGGAAACTTAGGCTTAACGAGGGTCAGACTCAGATAAATGAAATTTACCTTTTCAATGATTCTATCTGTTCAGTAATTCCTCCCGTTTTAGTGAACGCTCCCATTTACTCACCTAGCGGGGACCAGCGCGTAGCGCGGGTGTCCCGCTAGTCTTACTATAAATAGGGGAATGTTGTATGTATGTATCTATCTATGTATCTATGTATGTATCGCTATAAAGGCTCCATCAGTTTCGATCCAAATGTTGCCAAATTCATACGGGAGATCGATGAATATACGGGAACGTGTTTAAACTTTATTTGGTTGAAAACGGTCAAGAATTGGCCTCAAAATCAGTGAAAATGTGGTCCGTTGCTATCCAAGGTAAACAAAAAGAGGAGTCAGTTACTAAGCTAGGCCTGCGCGTCGCACGGGCGTATCTAATGCCAAGCCGCTCGCGTAGCGCAGCGATACCGCGCGGGAAACGCAGCACTACGCCATGACACGCGTAAACGACGCAGAGTCACGTAATGAATGATATTACGGGTGAACGACCGTAGCGTAATAAATACGGGAAACAGATGTGTGTTAAAAAGTACAAACAACATGAAGAGGTAGGCCTACTATAAATAAAAAAGAAAAAATGAGGACAAACATGCTGTACGAGTATGTGGGTTATACTTAGTCACAAAATGAAACCGGGAATAAAATAGGCTAAAGAAGGAAAGAAAGAAACTCTTCAGGAAATGTAAGGGGAAAAAAGCTATAATAAAATCAGGAAGTTTAAAAAAAAAGCTATTAAACTGAGGACAGAATTAAATAAATAACATGAAAACGGGAAATCACAAGCTATGCAGCAAATAAAATAGAAGCTAAAATGGAAATGTAAGAAAGGACAGATTTAGAAAATAACGGGAACGGGGTTGAATAAATAAAAAAACATGCATGGTAACGGAAAATCGGAAGCTTAGCAGCAGAATTTTTTTTTAAATGGAACAAAATTGGCCCATGTAGAAAAAACTAAAAAGAAAGAAAGAAGTTAAAATGGAAACGTAGGCTTAAAGAGGGTCAGGTTCAGATAAATAAAATTTACCTTTTCAATGATTCTACCTGTTCAGTAATTCCTCCTGTTTTAGTGAACGCTCCCATTTACTCATCTAGCGGGGACCCGCGCGTAGCGCGGGTGTCCCGCTAGTATGAGATAAAAAGTAATCATCATTGTTTTTTTGTTTTGTTTTGTTTTTGTTTTGTTTTTGTTTTGATTTTTGTTTTGTTTATTATTTTCTTTCCTTCATGTTTCCAATAATCTCTGCTATATAAGTGCCGATTTAAATTTTGGTCAACTTCTTCATTTTAACATTTCTTTATAGCTTTGCATTCGGCCTAACGCCGATTTTTTTTCTTGGCGCGCGGCAAGTTAATGCCGTTTTACCGGCCTTGGGATTTTTCGCACTGAATCCTCCCATTTTGCCTTCTGAATCATCATCATCTAGAACACGTGTTAGGCAATGTAATTTTAGAACATTATTATTTTGAATGTTTTTTTGCTTTCCTTGCTATCTTCTGTAGATAGCACTTAGGGCCTTGATTCATACCTCTAATTTTTTTCTTCATGTTTAATGATTTTTTAATGATATGACTGCCTACCAAAGATAGCAATCATGCCGGGTTTATATGAGACAAAAAGTAATCATCATTGTTTTTTGTTTTGTTTCGTTTTTGTTTTTGTTTGTGTTTGTGTTTTTGTTTTTGTTTTGTTTTTGTTTTGTTTTTGTTTTGTTTTTGTTTTGTTTTTGTTTTGTTTTTGTTTTGTTTTTGTTTTGTTTATTATTTTCTTTCCTTCATGTTTCCAATAATCTTTGCTATAAGTGCCGTTTTAAATTTTGGTCAACTTCTTCATTTTAATATTTCTTTATAGCTTTGCATTCGGCCTAATGCCGATTTTTTTCATAGGCGCGTGGCAAATTAATGCCGTTTTACCGGCTTCGGGATTTTGCGCACTGAATCCCCCCATTTTGCCTTCTGAATCATCATCATCTAGAACGCGTGTTAGGCAATGTTATTTTGGAACATTATTATTTTGAATGTTTTTTGCTTTCCTTCATTTCCTTGCTATCCTCTGTAGATAGCATTTAGGGCCTTGATTCATACCTCTAATTTTTTTTCTTTATGTTTAATGATTATTTAATGATATGACTGTCTACCAAAGATAGCAATCATGCCGGGTTTATATGAGATAAAAAGTAATCATCATTGTTTTTTGTTTTGTTTTGTTTTTGTTTTGTTTTTGTTTTGATTTTTGTTTTGTTTATTATTTTCTTTCCTTCATGTTTCCAATAATCTCTGCTATAAGTGCCGTTTTAAATTTTGGTCAACTTCTTCATTTTAACATTTCTTTATAGCTTTGCATTCGGCCTAATGCCGATTTTTTTTCCTAGGCGCGCGGCAAATTAATGCCGGGATTTTGCGCACTGAATCCTTCCATTTTGCTTTCTGAATCATCATCATCTAGAACGCGTGTTAGGCAATGTTATTTTGGAACATTATTATTTTGAATGCTTTTTGCTTTCCTTGCTATCTTCTGTAGATAGCATTTAGGGCCTTGATTCATACCTCTAATTTTTTTCTTTATGTTTAATGATTTTTTAATGATATGACTGTCTACTGAAGATAGCAATCATGCCGGGTTTATATGAGACAAAAAGTAATTTTTGCGTACTGAATAAATGAATCATCATTGTTTTTTTTTTTTGTTTTCTTTTTGTTTTCTTTTTGTTTTGTCTTTTTGTTTTGTTTATTTTTTCTTTCCTTCATGTTCCCAATAATCTCTGCTATATAAGTGCCGATTTAAATTTTGGTCAACTTCTTCATTTTAACATTTCTTTATAGCTTTGCATTCGGCCTAACGCCGATTTTTTTCTAGGCGCTTGGCAAAGTAATGCCGTTTTACCGGCCTCAGGATTTTTCGCACTGAATCCTTTCATTTTGCCTTCTGAATCATCATCATCTAGAACGCGTGTTAGGCAATGTTATTTTGGAACATTATTATTTTGAATGTTTTTTGCTTTCCTTGCTATCTTCTGTAGATAGCATTTAGGGCTTTGATTCATACCTCTAATTTTTTTCTTTATGTTTAATGATTTTTTAATGATATGACTGTCTACCAAAGATAGCAATCATGCCGGGTTTATATGAGACAAAAAGTAATCATCATTGTTTTTTGTTTTGTTTCGTTTTTGTTTTTGTTTTTGTTTTTGTTTTTGTTTTTGTTTTGTTTTTGTTTTGTTTTTGTTTTGTTTTTGTTTTGTTTTTGTTTTGATTTTTGTTTTGTTTATTATTTTCTTTCCTTCATGTTTCCAATAATCTTTGCTATAAGTGCCGTTTTGAATTTTGGTCAACTTCTTCATTTTAATATTTCTTTATATCTTTGCATTCGGCTTAATGCCGATTTTTTTCATAGGCGCGTGGCAAATTAATGCCGTTTTACCGGCCTCGGGATTTTGCGCACTGAATCCTCCCATTTTGCCTTCTGAATCATCATCATCATCTAGAACGCGTGTTAGGCAATGTTATTTTGGAACATTGTTATTTTGAATGTTTTTGCTTTCCTTCATTTCCTTGCTATCTTCTGTAGATAGCATTTAGGGCCTTGATTCATACCTCTAATTTTTTTCTTTATGTTTAATGATTTTTTTATGATATGACTGTCTACCAAAGATAGCAATCATGCCGGGTTTATATGAGATAAAAAGTAATCATCATTGTTTTTTGTTTTGTTTTTGTTTTGTTTTTGTTTTGATTTTTGTTTTGTTTATTATTTTCTTTCCTTCATGTTTCCAATAATCTCTGCTATAAGTGCCGTTTTAAATTTTGGTCAACTTCTTCATTTTAACATTTCTTTATAGCTTTGCATTCGGCCTAATGCCGATTTTTTTCCTAGGCGCGCGGCAAATTAATGCCGGGATTTTGCGCACTGAATCCTTCCATTTTGCTTTCTGAATCATCATCATCTAGAACGCGTGTTAGGCAATGTTATTTTGGAACATTATTATTTTGAATGCTTTTTGCTTTCCTTGCTATCTTCTGTAGATAGCATTTAGGGCCTATGATTCATACCTCTAATTTTTTTTCTTTATGTTTAATGATTTTTTAATGATATGACTGTCTACTGAAGATAGCAATCATGCCGGGTTTATATGAGACAAAAAGTAATTTTTTGCGTACTGAATAAATGAATCATCATTGTTTTTTTTGTTTTGTTTTCTTTTTGTTTTCTTTTTGTTTTGTCTTTTTGTTTTGTTTATTTTTTTCTTTCCTTCATGTTCCTAATAATCTCTGCTATATAAGTGCCGATTTAAATTTTGGTCAACTTCTTCATTTTAACATTTCTTTATAGCTTTGCATTCGGCCTAACGCCGATTTTTTTCTAGGCGCTTGGCAAAGTAATGCCGTTTTACCGGCCTCGGGATTTTTCGCACTGAATCCTTTCATTTTGCCTTCTGAATCATCATCATCTAGAACGCGTGTTAGGCAATGTTATTTTGGAACATTATTATTTTGAATGTTTTTTGCTTTCCTTGCTATCTTCTGTAGATAGCATTTAGGGCTTTGATTCATACCTCTAATTTTTTTCTTTATGTTTAATGATTTTTTAATGATATGACTGTCTACCAAAGATAGCAATCATGCCGGGTTTATATGAGACAAAAAGTAATCATCATTGTTTTTTGTTTTGTTTTGTTTTTGTTTTTGTTTTTGTTTTTGTTTTTGTTTTTGTTTTGTTTTTTTTTGTTTTTTTTGTTTTTTTTGTTTTGTTTTTGTTTTGTTTTTGTTTTGATTTTTGTTTTGTTTATTATTTTCTTTCCTTCATGTTTCCAATAATCTTTGCTATAAGTGCCGTTTTGAATTTTGGTCAACTTCTTCATTTTAATATTTCTTTATAGCTTTGCATTCGGCTTAATGCCGATTTTTTTCATAGGCGCGTGGCAAATTAATGCCGTTTTACCGGCCTCGGGATTTTGCGCACTGAATCCTCCCATTTTGCCTTCTGAATCATCATCATCATCTAGAACGCGTGTTAATCAATGTTATTTTGGAACATTGTTATTTTGAATGTTTTTGCTTTCCTTCATTTCCTTGCTATCTTCTGTAGATAGCATTTAGGCCTTGATTCATACCTCTAATTTTTTTTTCTTTATGTTTAATGATTTTTTTATGATATGACTGTCTACCAAAGATAGCAATCATGCCGGGTTTATATGAGATAAAAAGTAATCATCATTGTTTTTTGTTTTGTTTTTGTGTTGTTTTTGTTTTGATTTTTGTTTTGTTTATTATTTTCTTTCCTTCATGTTCCCAATAATCTCTGCTATAAGTGCCGTTTTAAATTTTGGTCAACTTCTTCATTTTAATATTTCTTTATAGCTTTGCATTCGGCCTAACGCCGATTTTTTTCTAGGCGCGCGGCAAATTAATGCCGTTTTACCGGCCTCGGGATTTTTCGCACTGAATCCTCCCATTTTGCCTTCTGAATCATCATCATCATCTAGAACGCGTGTTAGGTAATGTTATTTTGGAACATTATTATTTTGAATGTTTTTTGCTTTCCTTGCTATCTTCTGTAGATAGCATTTAGGGCCTTGATTCATACCTCTAATTTTTTTCTTTATGTTTAATGTTTTTTTTATTGATATGGCTGTCTACCGAAGATAGCAATCATGCCGGGTTTATATGAGACAAAAAGTAATTTTTTGCGTACTGAATGAATGAATCATCATTGTTTTTTGTTTTGTTTTGTTTTTGTTTTCTTTTTGTTTTGCTTTTTGTTTTGTTTATAATTTTCTTTCCTTCATGTTCCCAATAATCTCTGCTATAAGTGCCGTTTTAAATTTTGGTCAACTTTTTCATTTTAACATTTCTTTATAGCTTTACATTCGGCCTAATGCCGATTTGTTTTCTAGGCGCGCGGCAAATTAATGCCGTTTTACCGGCCTCGGGATTTTGCGCACTGAATCCTCCCATTTTGCCTTCTGAATCATCATCATCTAGAACACGTGTTAGGCAATGTTATTTTGGAACATTATTATTTTGAATGTTTTTTGCTTTCCTTGCTATCTTCTGTAGATAGCATTTTGATTTTTTTTTGTTTATTATTTTCTTTCCTTCATGTTTCCAATAATCTCTGCTATAAGTGCCGTTTTAAATTTTGGTCAACTTCTTCATTTTAACATTTCTTTATAACTTTACATTCGGCCTAATGCCGATTTTTTTTTTCCTAGGCGCGCGGCAAATTAATGCCGTTTTACCAGCCTCGGGATTTTGCGCACTGAATCCTCCCATTTTGCCTTCTGAATCATCATCATCATCTAGAACGCGTGTTAGGCAATGTTATTTTGGAACATTATTATTTTGAATGTTTATTGCTTTCCTTGCTATCTTCTGTAGATAGCATTTAGGGCCTTGATTCATACCTCTAATTTTTTTCTTTATGTTTAATGATTTTTTAATGATATGACTGCCTACTGAAGATAGCAATCATGCCGGGTTTATATGAGACAAAAAGTAATTTTTTGCGAAATGAATAAATGAATCATCATTGTTTTTTTTTTTTGTTTTGTTTTTGTTTTCTTTTTGTTTTGCCTGTTTGTTTTGTTTATTATTTTCTTTCCTTCATGTTCCCAATAATCTCTGCTATATAAGTGCCATTTTAAATTTTGGTCAACTTCTTCATTTTAACATTTCTTTATAGCTTTGCATTCGGCCTAATGCCGATTTTTTTCCTAGGCGCGCGGCAAATTAATGCCGGGATTTTGCACACTGAATCCTTCCATTTTGCTTTCTGAATCATCATCATCTAGAACGCGTGTTAGGCAATGTTATTTTGGAACATTATTCCGTAGATAGCATTTAGGGCCTTGATTCATACCTCTAATTTTTTTCTTTATGTTTAATGATTTTTTAATGATATGACTGTCTACTGAAGATAGCAATCATGCCGGGTTTATATGAGACAAAAAGTAATTTTTTGCGTACTGAATAAATGAATCATCATTGTTTTTTTTTGTTTTGTTTTCTTTTTGTTTTTTTTGTTTTGTTTTGTCTTTTTGTTTTGTTTATTTTTTTCTTTCCTTCATGTTCCTAATAATCTCTGCTATATAAGTGCCGATTTAAATTTTGGTCAACTTCTTCATTTTAACATTTCTTTATAGCTTTGCATTCGGCCTAACGCCGATTTTTTTCTAGGCGCTTGGCAAAGTAATGCCGTTTTACCGGCCTCAGGATTTTTCGCACTGAATCCTTTCATTTTGCCTTCTGAATCATCATCATCTAGAACGCGTGTTAGGCAATGTTATTTTGGAACATTATTATTTTGAATGTTTTTTGCTTTCCTTGCTATCTTCTGTAGATAGCATTTAGGGCTTTGATTCATACCTCTAATTTTTTTCTTTATGTTTAATGATTTTTTAATGATATGACTGTCTACCAAAGATAGCAATCATGCCGGGTTTATATGAGACAAAAAGTAATCATCATTGTTTTTTGTTTTGTTTCGTTTTTGTTTTTGTTTTTGTTTTTGTTTTTGTTTTTGTTTTTGTTTTGTTTTTGTTTTTGTTTTGTTTTTGTTTTGTTTTTGTTTTGATTTTTGTTTTGTTTATTATTTTCTTTCCTTCATGTTTCCAATAATCTCTGCTATGTAAGTGTCGTTTTAAATTTTGGTCAACTTCTTCATTTTAACATTTCTTTATAGCTTTGCATTCGGCTTAATGCCGATTTTTTTCATAGGCGCGTGGCAAATTAATGCCGTTTTACCGGCCTCGGATTTTGCGCACTGAATCCTCCCATTTTGCCTTCTGAATCATCATCATCATCTAGAACGCGTGTTAATCAATGTTATTTTGGAACATTGTTATTTTGAATGTTTTTGCTTTCCTTCATTTCCTTGCTATCTTCTGTAGATAGCATTTAGGGCCTTGATTCATACCTCTAATTTTTTTCTTTATGTTTAATGATTTTTTTATGATATGACTGTCTACCAAAGATAGCAATCATGCCGGGTTTATATGAGATAAAAAGTAATCATCATTGTTTTTTGTTTTGTTTTTGTTTTGTTTTTGTTTTGTTTTTGTTTTGTTTTTGTTTTGATTTTTGTTTTGTTTATTATTTTCTTTCCTTCATGTTCCCAATAATCTCTGCTATAAGTGCCGTTTTAAATTTTGGTCAACTTCTTCATTTTAATATTTCTTTATAGCTTTGCATTCGGCCTAACGCCGATTTTTTTCTAGGCGCGCGGCAAATTAATGCCGTTTTACCGGCCTCGGGATTTTTCGCACTGAATCCTCCCATTTTGCCTTCTGAATCATCATCATCTAGAACACGTGTTAGGCAATGTTATTTTGGAACATTATTATTTTGAATGTTTTTTGCTTTCCTTGCTATCTTCTGTAGATAGCATTTTGATTGTTGTTTTGTTTATTATTTTCTTTCCTTCATGTTTCCAATAATCTCTGCTATAAGTGCCGTTTTAAATTTTGGTCAACTTCTTCATTTTAACATTTCTTTATAACTTTACATTCGGCCTAATGCCGATTTTTTTTCCTAGGCGCGCGGCAAATTAATGCCGTTTTACCAGCCTCGGGATTTTGCGCACTGAATCCTCCCATTTTGCCTTCTGAATCATCATCATCATCTAGAACGCGTGTTAGGCAATGTTATTTTGGAACATTATTATTTTGAATGTTTTTTGCTTTCCTTGCTATCTTCTGTAGATAGCATTTAGGCCTTGATTCATACCTCTAATTTTTTTTCTTTATGTTTAATGATTTTTAATGATATGACTGCCTACTGAAGATAGCAATCATGCCGGGTTTATATGAGACAAAAAGTAATTTTTTGCGAAATGAATAAATGAATCATCATTGTTTTTTTGTTTTGTTTTGTTTTTGTTTTCTTTTTGTTTTGCCTGTTTGTTTTGTTTATTATTTTCTTTCCTTCATGTTCCCAATAATCTCTGCTATATAAGTGCCATTTCAAATTTTGGTCAACTTCTTCATTTTAACATTTCTTTATAGCTTTGCATTCGGCCTAATGCCGATTTGTTTTCTAGGCGCGCGGCAAATTAAGGGGTATAATCCACGCGTCTAGGCGCGCGGCAAGTTAATGCCGTTTTACCGGCCTCGGGATTTTTCGCACTGAATCCTCCCATTTCGCCTTCTGAATCATCACCATCTAGAACGCGTGTTAGGCAATGTTATTTTGGAACATTATTATTTTGAATGCTTTTTTTTTTCATCTAGAACGCTTGTTTTTTGTTTTGTTTCGTTTTTGTTTTTGTTTGTGTTTGTGTTTTTGTTTTTGTTTTGTTTTTGTTTTGTTTTTGTTTTGTTTTTGTTTTGTTTTTGTTTTGTTTTTGTTTTGTTTTTGTTTTGTTTATTATTTTCTTTCCTTCATGTTTCCAATAATCTTTGCTATAAGTGCCGTTTTAAATGTTGGTCAACTTCTTCATTTTAATATTTCTTTATAGCTTTGCATTCGGCCTAATGCCGATTTTTTTTTTTCCTAGGCGCGCGGCAAATTAATGCCGTTTTACAGGCCTCGGGATTTTGCGCACTGAATCCCCCCATTTTGACTTCTGAATCATCATCATCTAGAACGCGTGTTAGGCAATGTTATTTTGGAACATTATTATTTTGAATGTTTTTTGCTTTCCTTCATTTCCTTGCTATCCTCTGTAGATAGCATTTAGGGCCTTGATTCATACCTCTAATTTTTTTCTTTATGTTTAATGATTTTTTAATGATATGACTGTCTACCAAAGATAGCAATCATGCCGGGTTTATATGAGATAAAAAGTAATCATCATTGTTTTTTGTTTTGTTTTGTTTTTGTTTTGTTTTTGTTTTGATTTTTGTTTTGTTTATTATTTTCTTTCCTTCATGTTTCCAATAATCTCTGCTATAGGTGCCGATTTAAATTTTGGTCAACTTCTTCATTTTAACATTTCTTTATAGCTTTGCATTCGGCCTAACGCCGATTTTTTTTCTAGGCGCGTGGCAAAGTAATGCCGTTTTACCGGCCTCGGGATTTTTTTTCGCACTGAATCCTTTCATTTTGCCTTCTGAATCATCATCATCTAGAACGCGTGTTAGGCAATGTTATTTTGGAACATTATTATTTTGAATGTTTTTTGCTTTCCTTGCTATCTTCTGTAGATAGCATTTAGGGCTTTGATTCATACCTCTAATTTTTTTCTTTATGTTTAATGATTTTTTAATGATATGACTGTCTACCAAAGATAGCAATCATGCCGGGTTTATATGAGACAAAAAGTAATCATCATTGTTTTTTGTTTTGTTTCGTTTTTGTTTTTGTTTTTGTTTTGTTTTTGTTTTGTTTTTGTTTTGTTTTTGTTTTGTTTTGTTTTTGTTTTGTTTTTGTTTTGTTTTTGTTTTGTTTTTGTTTTGTTTTTGTTTTGTTTTTGTTTTGATTTTTGTTTTGTTTATTATTTTCTTTCCTTCATGTTTCCAATAATCTTTGCTATAAGTGCCGTTTTGAATTTTGGTCAACTTCTTCATTTTAATATTTCTTTATAGCTTTGCATTCGGCTTAATGCCGATTTTTTCTAGGCGCGTGGCAAATTAATGCCGTTTTACCGGCCTCGGGATTTTGCGCACTGAATCCTCCCATTTTGCCTTCTGAATCATCATCATCATCTAGAACGCGTGTTAGGCAATGTTATTTTGGAACATTGTTATTTTGAATGTTTTTGCTTTCCTTCATTTCCTTGCTATCTTCTGTAGATAGCATTTAGGCGCCTTGATTCATACCTCTAATTTTTTTCTTTATGTTTAATGATTTTTTAATGATATGACTGTCTACCAAAGATAGCAATCATGCCGGGTTTATATGAGATAAAAAGTAATCATCGTTGTTTTTTGTTTTGTTTTTGTTTTGTTTTTGTTTTGATTTTTGTTTTGTTTATTATTTTCTTTCCTTCATGTTTCCAATAATTTCTGCTATAAGTGCCGTTTTAAATTTTGGTCAACTTCTTCATTTTAACATTTCTTTATAGCTTTGCATTCGGCCTAATGCCGATTTTTTTCCTAGGCGCGCGGCAAATTAATGCCGTTTTACCGGCCTCGGGATTTTGCGCACTGAATCCTTCCATTTTGCCTTCTGAATCATCATCATCTAGAACGCGTGTTAGGCAATGTTATTTTGGAACATTATTATTTTGAATGCTTTTTGCTTTCCTTGCTATCTTCTGTAGATAGCATTTAGGGCCTTGATTCATACCTCTAATTTTTTTTCTTTATGTTTAATGATTTTTTAATGATATGACTGTCTACTGAAGATAGCAATCATGCCGGGTTTATATGAGACAAAAAGTAATTTTTTGCGTACTGAATAAATGAATCATCATTGTTTTTTTGTTTTGTTTTTGTTTTCTTTTTGTTTTGCCTTTTTGTTTTGTTTATTATTTTTTCTTTCCTTCATGTTCCCAATAATCTCTGCTATATAAGTGCCGTTTTAAATTTTGGTCAACTTCTTCATTTTAACATTTCTTTATAGCTTTGCATTCGGCCTAACGCCGATTTTTTTTTTCTAGGCGCGCGGCAAATTAATGCCGTTTTACCGGCCTTGGGATTTTTAGCACTGAATCCTCCCATTTTGCCTTCTGAATCATCATCATCTAGAACGCGTGTTAGGCAATGTTATTTTGGAACATTATTATTTTGAATGTTTTTTGCTTTCCTTGCTATCTTCTGTAGATAGCATTTAGGGCCTTGATTCATACCTCTAATTTTTTTCTTTATGTTTAATGATTTTTTAATGATATGACTGTCTACCAAAGATAGCAATCATGCCGGGTTGATATGAGACAAAAAGTAATCATCATTGTTTTTTTGTTTTGTTTTTGTTTTCTTTTTGTTTTGCCTTTTTGTTTTGTTTATTATTTTCTTTCCTTCATGTTCCCAATAATCTCTGCTATATAAGTGCCGTTTTAAATTTTGGTCAACTTCTTCATTTTAACATTTCTTTATAGCTTTGCATTCGGCCTAACGCCGATTTTTTTCTAGGCGCGCGGCAAATTAATGCCGTTTTACCGGCCTCGGGATTTTTCGCACTGAATCCTCCCATTTTGCCTTCTGAATCATCATCATCATCATCTAGAACGCGTGTTAGGCAATGTTATTTTGGAACATTATTATTTTGAATGTTTTTTTGCTTTCCTTGCTATCTTCTGTAGATAGCATTTAGGGCCTTGATTCATACCTCTAATTTTTTTCTTTATGTTTAATGTTTTTTTTATTGATATGGCTGTCTACCGAAGATAGCAATCATGCCGGGTTTATATGAGACAAAAAGTAATTTTTTGCGTACTGAATGAATGAATCATCATTGTTTTTTGTTTTGTTTTGTTTTTGTTTTCTTTTTTGTTTTGCTTTTTGTTTTGTTTATAATTTTCTTTCCTTCATGTTCCCAATAATCTCTGCTATAAGTGCCGTTTTAAATTTTGGTCAACTTTTTCATTTTAACATTTCTTTATAGCTTTACATTCGGCCTAATGCCGATTTTTTTTCCTAGGCGCGCGGCAAATTAATGCCGTTTTACAGGCCTCGGGATTTTGCGCACTGAATCCCCCCATTTTGCCTTCTGAATCATCATCATCTAGAACACGTGTTAGGCAATGTTATTTTGGAACATTATTATTTTGAATGTTTTTTGCTTTCCTTGCTATCTTCTGTAGATAGCATTTTGATTTTTGTTTTGTTTATTATTTTCTTTCCTTCATGTTTCCAATAATCTCTGCTATAAGTGCCGTTTTAAATTTTGGTCAACTTCTTCATTTTAACATTTCTTTATAACTTTACATTCGGCCTAATGCCGATTTTTTTTCTAGGCGCGCGGCAAATTAATGCCGTTTTACCAGCCTCGGGATTTTGCGCACTGAATCCTCCCATTTTGCCTTCTGAATCATCATCATCATCTAGAACGCGTGTTAGGTAATGTTATTTTGGAACATTATTATTTTGAATGTTTTTTGCTTTCCTTGCTATCTTCTGTAGATAGCATTTAGGAATTGATTCATACCTCTAATTTTTTTTTCTTTATGTTTAATGATTTTTTAATGATATGACTGCCTACTGAAGATAGCAATCATGCCGGGTTTATATGAGACAAAAAGTAATTTTTTGCGAAATGAATAAATGAATCATCATTGTTTTTTTGTTTTGTTTTGTTTTGTTTTCTTTTTTGTTTTGCCTGTTTGTTTTGTTTATTATTTTCTTTCCTTCATGTTCCCAATAATCTCTGCTATATAAGTGCCATTTTAAATTTTGGTCAACTTCTTCATTTTAACATTTCTTTATAGCGTTGCATTCGGCCTAATGCCGATTTGTTTTCTAGGCGCGCGGCAAATTAAGGGGTATAATCCACGCGTCTAGTACGCACTCGTTTCTAACTGAAATTTCTGTGAAATCTTGTCCGCGCAGTTCTTGGCGCCACGCTCGCGTCAAACTAAAAACTGCGTGGAGTGTGCGCCAGGCGCTGGTAAGAAGTTCAGCTACGCGAGAGTACCATGTTTTTATCGCCATTTACCGGTACCAGTGATTTTTGTAAAAGAAAGAAAGATAAACAAAGAAGGAAAGAAATAACTAAAGAAAGAAATCAAAAAAGTTCAGGAGTGAAAGAAAGAAAGAAAGAAAACTAATAAAAGGAAGAAAGAAAGAAAAGAGAAGGAATAAAAGGAAAAAAAAAAAAAGAAAGACAAAGTGAAATAAAAGAAATAAAGGAAACTGAAAAAATTGATGTAATCAATCAAATAAATAACAACGACAGAAAGAAGTGAGAAAGAATAAGAAGAAGAAAGGAAACGAAAACAAAACAAAGACAGAAGAAGGAAAGGTAAGAAAGAAGGAAGACAGAATCAAATAATGAGGGAAAATAAAGATAAAATAATAATCAAGATAACAAAATATATAGACCTAGGCATAATTAGACTAGGGCGAGCCCATTTCAGAAAAAAAAAAAATGTATTATTTCATGGAAAAGAAAATTATGATGTAATTAAATGGTATTAGCGTTACACATCTCTCATTTGGTTACCTATAAAGTGTAACTTCGTAATGTAATGTAACACAATTTAACTCAATTTTTGTAACGGCTGGGCAAGTGGAAATCAATAATACGTAAAAATAATATAATTATTATAAAACTAGGTCTATATTTTTTTTCTTATGCATACTGTCCATTTAAACAGGCACAGTAGGCCTACGAAAAAATATATAAAAGGGGTGATATCAAACGGCCTTTTTATTTGTCTTATTAACTAGTATTATATAACTTATTTATTATAAAGTAGTTTCTTATTTTACTGATTATTAATATAATGAAATTATTTCAATAGTATTTTAAGGTAAAATTCTGTAATTTGAAATATATATCACATGAAGTCAATTTTATTTTTTTAATAAAATGGCTATTTTCACATCTGACTTCGCGTGCAACTGACTTTATAACTTAATGATAAAACGAGAATGATAAGTAGATCGAACCAGGTTGCCCCAGCAAACACAAAAAAACGTTAAAATATTTTAAACATTTGGGTTTTGATTTAAGTAAATTAAATGTCGGGTTATATAAAGGTTATGAAAACATTTTAATACGTTTTGTATGAAAACACAATACAATAATATTTCTAAATTATTGTTTTCAAAGTGTTATTGTAAAAAATATGTTTTGCCAAATATTTTGTCAACACTAAAATAACATTATGTTAGAATGTTTGCAGTATAACGTTTTTGAGTGTTTTGAAAACGTTTTATACCCTTTATAACCCTTTAAATAACCCGACATTTAAACGTTTGCAACCTTTTCTAACCTTTGCGAATGATGTCGAAAATGTTTTGTGTTTGCTGAGTATACATACCCAAAATGAGATGATATTTGAGTAATATTAATATCATTCTAAACATGATAAATAACGGGATCCGCTAATATTTAAGTTAATAAATAAAGACCTATTCAGTGATAGCCTGCAAAAAATTAACATTGTTTATAAATTGCATAGGAGTGAAGAATAAGTCATTAAAGTTGTCATAGGTAGGCCTACAAGTATTTTTGCTATGCAAAACAACGAGAAAAAACGGCAGCATTGACAAAGTTCAAATTCAATTCAATTTGAAATTACAGATTTATGTAAAATATCTCATTTTGTTTGTTGGCGCATGGCTTAACCACTTTTGGTTTTCGATTTATAAAGAACTTTTGAATCAAGAGGGTTAATAAAACCGAAGAAAATCACCCCACTGTCATGTTGCAAGTGTTTGCGATATCACCTGCATACGCGGACAATTTAGCGCGTATGAGCTGCGACAAGTTTTTTGCGAGTAACGCGCTATGATATCGGACTGGTATTTTGAACCAAAAAATATGCCATTTCTGCTCAAATTGCGAAAAGAGTAACTCCGTGACCCCTAATTTTTATTAGCTTTAATGAAATATCCTATCAGTGCGCATATTATATCAAAAAATAAGCAAAATTGTTCCGGTAGATTTTTTGTTATAATCGAAAACATGTCTAAAATTGCCATTTTCCCATAGACGCCTGTACTAATTTTTCCCCAAAACAGCATTTTTAAAATGGTTATTTCTCGAAAACTAACTCCGTGACCCCTCTTTTTTATTTTAGATATTCGAAGTATATCGATGAAATTTAATTGGTACGAAGTTTAAGAAAAATTGTTCGGCGGGATCTTGTATGGATTATACCCCTTAATGCCGTTTTACCGGCCTCGGGATTTTGCGCACTGAATCCTCCCATTTTGCCTTCTGAATCACCATCATCTAGAACGCGTGTTAGGCAATGTTATTTTGGAACATTATTATTTTGAATGCTTTTTGCTTTCCTTGCTATCTTCTGTATATAGCATTTAGGGCCTTGATTCATACCTCTAATTTGTTTCTTTATGTTTAATGATTTTTTTAATGACATGACTGTCTACTGAAGATAGCAATCATGCCGGGCCTTGATCCATACCTCTAATTTTTTTCTTTATGTTTAATGATTTTTTAAGGGATCTAAAATGAGCGTTTATTGCGTTTCGACAGTATTTTTGTGGGACATGAGAGCACCTCAGACCTATCGAATTGCATTCTGAATACGAAGCATGTCTTTCTGATATCAAATAATTTTCATTTTTGAAAATCACAATATAATACAAATTTTATGACAAATTATAAAAATTTGATATTTTTCAAATTTTGATATATAACAGTCCTCGAAGTAAATTATATAAATCTAATGATATATTCTTAAAGTGTATGTAGCAGGGAGGAAAAGCCGACGGTCAATTGAAAATTTTGACCTTTCATATTGAAAGATATAGATTTTTTCCCAAAAAGACCTATTTTTTTGGTGTTTTGGGAAAAAATCCATATCTTCAATACGAAAGGTCAAAATTTTCAATTGATCGTCG